>NC_072738.1:157207062-157237032 GCF_026930045.1 Uloborus diversus
TGGACTGGCGTGCTATCATTTCTTGTTCTTTTGGTGTACAAACCTAAAAAAAAAGAATATTTTTGTAAAGATAACAATGCTGAATATTATTTTGAACTCAGCAGTCAGACACAAGTCATAAATAAATCATACGGTCAAAAGGTGTAAAATGACCATAAATTTAGCTATTTTCGCTAAGGGGCTCTCTATATCCATAAATAATAACGCTTTAGTTTAACAAATTATCCCGATCTCCATAATGTCACATTTCACCTTGATTCCCCCCCCCCTTCTTTTGTCACATATCAGTTTTTTACATGCATATCGTTATTTAAAAAAGGTATGATGAAACTTCTTGTTGCAGTCACAAACTGTTACAATTTTACGACCCCTCACCCTCTCAAATCAGAATGAAACTTTATTTGTGAACGACCGGAGGAGGGGGGCAATCAGTCGTTGTAAAATTAATGTAATTTTACATGTAAATGGGCATCATAAGAATATGGCTTGCTCCATGGCAATATGCGAAAGTATATATTGCTCATTTGGAAGAAGAGTGCCACAATACGAAAAAATGAAATTTTACAAGAGAAGTGTTTGAAGTTGAATTCTTCAGGCAATTTGCATTAAGAGAGGTAAGTTTGCTGCGCTCCACAATGGTTATTATTAGAACAAAAAATCTGTCATTGTTTTCCAAAGAAGATATCGCCCTTTGAAAAGCCTTTGGGCAAAAAAAGAGGAAAGTTAAAAATTTCGTATTGTGGCACTCTTTTTCCAAACAGGCCACATGTATAAGTTTAAGTGCAAGAAGAATTTTTCTCAGAATTCTCATTAATCAGCTGTTTGACATATTTTGACAAAAGCTATATTAATCTAAAATCTGCTTAAATAAGGTAGTTTTACTTGCCATAAATTTTTGCTAAATTAAAACAGGGTAACAATATAATATTTTACATCAATGAAATTTATCAGACCGATGTGAAAAGACATATTTTTCTAACAAACACAAAATTTATGAACCATTGATCATTTATGTCTTCAGGGGTCAGAGCACGAGAGTGGCACCAGCAGACCTGGATATGGGGATAGGTATGAGTTAGGGGCGGCAAATAGAGGGTCAAGAGGGGGCGGTCGCACCTCTAAATTTTTTGAGCAGAAGATAGAAAATGGGTTAATTCAATTTATGTAAGTTATGAAATCAATGTTCATTAAAAAAAAATCTTGCTGGTTCAAGTAACTATTTGATGAAACTCGACACATTCCTAGACTAGAAAAAGTTTTTCGGTATTTGGATGATGACTTAGAAATTCATGAAGTATTTTCCTACCTTTTCAGAACATAGAAAACTGATAGAGAACCAAGGTTAATTTTAACTAAAGAAGACGCAAAAAAAAAAGGGAAAGAGACAAAAATCCACATGCTGATGTAGAGTCAAACATTGATTTTTTTAATATTTTGTATGAAGTAATAGATTCAGTTTGGAATGAAATTAACACAATATTTGATGATAGTTATTTTTCTGTATGCAGGGGTCTGTCCAGGATTTTTCACAGGGTCCGTTTTTTGTGAAAAATCAAATAATTTTGTGAAAAATCAATTATATTTGTGAAAAATAATAATTTTGCAAAAAATAATAATTTTGTAAAATTTTTTTTTTTTTGCAAAAATGAAAGTTTAGACTCTTAAGATGGTGGAAACTGCATCATTGACACTTAAAGTTGAGTGTTTTCTCTCTTTTCTGTTGAGAATATCATTCTTGAGGGTTTTTCTAGTATTTGGGGAGAGGGGGGGAGGCATCGCTCCTGGGAGATGGGCACCTCTCAAGTATGAATATTTATCTACCATTCTACATCATGTTAAATTATGCTAGAAATGTTATTTGTATAGTATTTAAAATAACTGTAAGAAAAAAAAAATCAGGCAGGGGTTCAGCATTTAACTTTTTAACCCAAGACATTGTTTAAGAGCACAGAGTTTCGTTTAAATCTTATAAACTCCGTGATTTTTACAAAAATAAAAAAATATTTTATTTGTTTACCTCTTAACTAAGCGTACTAAACATCGAAAATTCGAAAAATCAGATTTCCACAGCGGATGCAAAGAGATTGCAATCCTCAAAGTGAAGGCATCAAAAGTATAAAATTGACTTGTAAAATAAATATTTTTGATAAAATTATTTTTGAATTGCATTTTAGAGTCTTCTGATAAATATATCATTAATATCTGGACACAGTTGAAGCATGTATAAATAAATAAAATAAAAAATAAACCATCGATTCAGCATTTTAATTATTGACTCATAAAAGAAAATAAAATTCCGCTTTAAAAACTTGAAATAAGTTTTGTCGCAAAAATAAAGAGACTTTTCATTTATTTGTATCCTAATAAAGTGAAGTTAGCTTGAAAAAAAGAATAAAATATGATTCTTATATCGGATGTAAAAAGGATTGAGTTTTTGAAAATGTAGGCCTCTATAGAAAAAAAAAAAGTAAATAAAAGTTTGTTTAAAGTTAATTATTCTTTTTAGCATCGAAAAACCAAACTCGTATAACTTTCTCCCAAAATAAGTTTAACATCGCACCACCAGACGCTAAGTGGCGATAAACAGTTAAACATCGCACCGCCAGACGCTAAGTGGCAATAAACAGTTAAACATCGCAACGCCAGACGCTAAGTAGCGATAAGTTTGCATTTTGTAACCCTATCTGAAGCGATCACATCCCCCCCCCCCCCACCCCTACTATCCTTTGCAGTTCTAAGTTCATTTCGCTGTATATTATTGAAGATTAAATCATGAGTGGGGTGAAAAGTGCTTACTACGCCTATTCACAGAATGTTGACGCTTTTCCAAAGAAGTTGACCAACAACATCGCTGCATAAAATAAACAAGCAAAATTATAAACCAAACTGACTTTCAGCTGTTAATTTCTCCTTTCAAAGAAACCAACAAGCATTATATTTATTTGGCCCTAGTAATTATTTATTGTTTGCATCATGGGAGGAGCATCAAAAGAGTGCCGATTTTTTTTATTCTTTTGCAAAATTAGCTGATTTTGTATAAGTTGTTTCCTCTAATTTAACTTTAAAAAAGGTTCCAAACATTATCACTTTTATACAAGAAATATGCTGTATTATTTTAATTTGAGATTTGCTCTTTTAATAAGCAATTTGTGAAAGATCCGTTTTTGTTTATCAAAATTTTGTGAAGGGTCCGTTTTGGTTGATAGGGATTTTGTGAAAGGTCCGTTTTGCTTAATCGGATTTTTGTGAAAGGTCCGTTTTGGTTGATCGGATTTTTGTGAAGGGTCCGTGAACAGACTCAAATTTGCTCTGGCCAGACCCCTGGTATGGTTGTCTTTATGTTATCTAGATTAGATTTTAAAAATGAAAAATAAAATGTTTCAATTATGAGTAAAATTTTTAACATGAGGCAAGAAAAATTACAAGCAATATATTGACAGACCGGTTATCACATCCAGAGACTGCAGTTTCGTCCTTGTTATGGACTCATCAGTCTGGAATAGTGAATAACAGAGCTGGAGCAGATGACATCTCATTGAAGCTAAGAGCGCCGACGAGACTAGATTATTCAATGATGAAAAATTAAGCCCCTCCTAATTTTTGAAGTTCTCTGGGTGATTTTGAAGAGCAAAATATAAAACGTGCTTTCATACATAACTTTGTTACTTCAATCATTTTTAAACTATTCCAATCAGCTCAGCTAGTAGAGAAAGATTTTTTCATGTCTCAGGAGGTTAGAGAATTATTTTCGAAGCACAACAGGCAAAAAAAAAAAAAAAAAAAAACTTTTCTATTTAGCTGTACTGGTAAAACAGCACAACACTGGGCACTGATAGATTAGTAACACGATTCCCTGCTCTTCCGAATTCCAAAAATCATGCATTAAAACTTTTCCAAAAGGTATAAAAACTTTAGAATCGAGATGTTTTGTATGATAACTTATCAGAAAATGAATCAAAATTGTTTCTAAACACTAATTTTTATTCATATTAAACCGATTTTATGACCACTTCCTGTTAGCTAATGTGTGTTTGGTACCGCACTGTGGTATTACTCTTTTTCAAGAAACTCGACCCCCCAAATGAAATGCCGCCCCTGATATGAGTTGCAGCAAAAACATACCAAATTTTTACATGTGAAACACGGCCCAGATCCCTCTTGTACACAGACAATACGTCCACAGTGCAGGCAGTTATTAACAAGTTCATGTTTGGTTGCTTCACAGGAGCATGGATGTCGCCCAGGCAGTAAAATTTCTCCTTTTACCAACTCTGAATTCGATATAGGAACGTACTTTCTGGTTTGTTTTCCACCAGATTTTTTCATGGTGTTTTCAAAAATTGATATTACTGTTTCTGTTTACTTAAGTGAGAAGATGTTTCGTAAACCATGTCAAATCGAAAAGCAAGACACAAACTCAAAAAATCGAGTACGGTTTTAATTAAAATCAAGGCAGCTCAAGGCAAATATATTTTTTAAAGAGACGACGAACGACGACACCATGGACACAACACGTTTGACAGCTTATAATTTAACTGTTAACCGCAATGGTTACGTTCGAGAAGCTCGACCGGAAGTGACCGGTTAGTTAATCACGTGACAACTAATGATCACGTGCTCCAATCAACCAATCAACTGCTTAGAATGGTAACCGCTGTGGTAACCGGTTGATCATAGAACGCTTCGGTTAGTAATCAGTTACTTAACGGTCGACCGGTGAGTTTTGTCGAACGCAACCAATATTATCTATGCTCTCCACTATTCCATGCACTCCACTTCTGACTGGGAAACAAAACTTTTTATTTTTGAGTGGCATCAAAACAATGATCTTCCTTTTTTTTAATTTTTCACATGTTACGTTTTCTTTCTTTTACGTTTATCGCTGGAAAATAAACATTTTTCTGTAACTGCTTGTGAAGCAATGATCTGTTTAATTTTGTTCATTCAATTAGAATGGCAAAGAAAAAGGAAATAAAGTTTGCTGTTGCTGCGTTCCAAGATGTGATTATGAAATTTTAGGATTTTACATTGAGTTATTTTCCGAACATGTTTCGTACTACATTTTCAATGTTGCGACTGATTGATAATTGCTATGCATTTAACATGAGAAATAAAGGACATTGTTACAGTATAGTTATAGAGAAGCTAATAAAAAACACCGTCATATCTGCCCTGAAAAATAATTCGTACTGGAATTTGTTTGTTCACTCTGGCTTTTTAACTGCTGGATGTTGTTTTTCGAAAGGAACCAGTCGCTCAGAATCTCCTCTTCTTACAGACCGAACTAATGAACATTCTGAACACCTTACAAGAATGGATAAATCAATTTCAGAAGAAAATCTTGATTCAGCAGGACTGAAACGTTGTTTTACTGAAACTAACAGGGAAGATAAATCCACAACTGATGAACATATAAATAAGCGCTTTAAAACATCTGATCTGGAGTGTGAGCGGCCATGCAGTCTGGTTCCACAAGCTTTGCAAAAATTTAATGAACATGATGAGGAAGATGAAGCATTAAAAAATGCAGCTGCATCACTGGGTAATTTAGAAAAATGGGGTAAGTGTTACCTTTATGTACTTTCACTCCTAATGTCTCCAATTCTACTTCATTTTCCATACGGAAGCTATGGGATTTTCATTCACACATTTATCTTTTGTTATTTTTTAAGTATATATCAACCAGTCGATTAACAGTAACCCCCCCCCCCCAATCAACTGAAGCTGTGGCAGAATTGCAAGTTACAAATGCTGAACAGCTCATTGTAGCATCCAGAGGCTCTAGTTGCAGGAAAAAAAAAAGCTACCAGTGTAGCTCCTTAATGAGGAATTTTACTTTACTTTCAGTCTTGTGACTCTTAGATTGACAACTTTCAAACTAAGTGAAACTACTCAGAGTTCGTACGGGTCATGGAAAGTCATGGAAAAAAATTTAGCGAATTTCAGACCTGGAAAAAGTCATGGAAAATTGAAATTTTCGTTCAAAGTCATGGAAATTTATTTAAAGTCATTAAAAATGTAAAGAAAGTAACAGTAGCTAAAAGAGCATCAGAAATATTGAGTGATTTAACAGTCTTACATATTAAAACTGGAAAATTGAACGATCCCAAAAACAATTCTGAATTTTGAAATCTCATTACCTCCACTTCTGTAGCAGCCGCTCATCTTTTTTTGCAATGTGATTTTACTGCTTGGACATCACTCATTTTGCATTTACCATTATTTTCAAGACTTTTTATATTCTGTAGTAGCGAACTTGAAGATTCTTGATTTTGCCACGCCCACTTAAAAATGCAATTCAATTGCATCATTGAGTTTGTTTCCATCACTCGTTAAAACTTTATTACTAAATTTATCAGAGTTTATCTCAATTTGTTGAAAGTCTTAGAAAATGAAGGTCTTTAGTCAGGTGATAAAACACAGAAATAGGGGAATTCTAACACTCTAAAACTGTACTGCCCACGGTCCGCAGAACTAATCCATTGCTACGTTCAATGTCAGGAATCAAGCCCTATGTTCAGGAATTTCTGAACCTACTAATTTATATGCATTTGAAAATGTGCAAATAAGTTAACAAGTATCTTTGGGTCATTATACAAAAAATGAAGGTTTTTGACGTTGTAATTTATGAAAAAAAAAATTAATTTATATTGTTCCTTTTAGATACATTTTTACTTTCACATAGTTAGTCATTCTTTATTGATTATTTTGTAACTTTCTTTTGTAGCTTAAATTTTGGAACTGAACTGAGGGTAATGGATAGTAAATATATATTTTCAATGTTATTTTAAAACTTTTCATTTAAGTAAACTTGAGCATTGTATGAGAAACACAATTTGAACTGATTAAAATGTATACATCTTTCCTAAAATGATTTTTTAAAAAAAGTTGTATGCTCCATTTCTAATTGTATATCCTCCATTACATCAAAACTGTAATGAAGGTTTCATATACGGAGGAAACAAATACTTATGTTTTGCTATTCACATTGTGTTGATTTAGATGTTGACGCAACGTGTTATTTAGAATTTACTAAAAAAAAGTGATTAAATTTTAACTATAAAAAACTTTTTGTACGCAAACAATTCTTTCCTTTTAAATCAAGAACGGAGGATACACAAAGTCAAGGACATAGTTGACTTCAAAGAGAGTAATGCTAAAATTCTTTCAAACTAAGTTGTTAAGCTTCACTGTGAAGACCCAGAGTTGAGAAGGGTTAACTTGTGATTCTAAACCTCTGTAATGAGCTACCAGTACTGCCATCTATAGGAAATTCTAATACTTAATTAAATCCTGAACGGAGGATACAAGAAAGACTGTGACAGTGATTCAAAAGATTATGAATGCTATATATGTTTTTATTTTATAGCACAATTCTTTTAAACTATTAAAAAAAACATCAAATGATTCAAATTTCACTATTTAGCTGTTATATTAATTTGAATTGAATAAACAAATGAAAAAGTACATGGGAGGAAATGTGTTGGAACATGTAACGGAGGCATGCAAGTATCCCTCCATTCAGTGAAGAAAACATTTTAAAAAAATTACAACATTGTTAATTTGTATTGATCATTTTCAAAATTTGTTATACTTTTCTAAATCTCATAAAAAAGTGTTTAAAAATAAATATTTTTGAAACTAACCTCCCTGGACATAAAAAAGCGCGTTTTTTGTAGAATGACTCATTTGAATCAGAAGATTTATTCGCTACTGAATGTTTTTCATTCTTTTTTTTTTTTTAAATATAAACATCTAGTTTAGAAACATGAATTTACTAAAGAATGGCTGTTCTTTAATGAACGAAAATACTGTCAAGTTATGTGCATACTTAAATGCACTGCTGACTCTGAAAGGCAACCTTTGAAGTAAATTTATTGAAACTTAATAATGACTTATTCAACCTTTGTACCATTCATTATCATTCTACCTGTTTATAAAGATTGTTAGACATTTAATTTATTCACTGTAGTTTTACTAACTTTACTAAAAGTTATATGATGAAGACAAATAAGAATAGTTTAGTTTTTAGGTGTACACTGATATTTTTTCAATCATAAGTAAGTGCTTCGATGAGGTACAAGCATTCACGTAGAAGTTTCACTAATGCTCATTTCCAAAAAATTTCCAGTTTGAAATTAAATAGTACTATTCTCTTCATGTAACAAGGTCATGAAATTTTTTTATGAAGTCATGAAAAAGTCTTGGAAAAGTCATGGAATTTTTTCATTCGAATAGAGTGAATCCTGACTACTATCTCCAAATGCTATGCAATATTTTTGAAATTTTGTGCTTTAATAATGTTGAATTTGGTCACTTATTTTTTATGCGTGGAAGTAAACATTGTTTCCAAGCTGTAATGTTTTCGTAAATTGCTCCCAACTCTGCAAAACAAGCCCAATAATGCATGAACTATTATTTAAAAAAAAAATTTCTTTCTAATAAAAGCGATTTTTAAAATCAATGTAAAATGCTTATGGCGTATGTTACGAATAATTTTCTATAACATAAAATGCTTTTAAAATAACAAAGTAAGAAAAATAAAATTTGTAGCCATAAAAAGAAAGATCGGGAAAAATCAAGCATCTAAGCAGCAAAACTACAAACAGTAAACTTTTTATTCAATAATACAAAATAACTAGGAAATTCTAGCAAAATATGGGTTTGAAAAAAAAATCTAGGCAAAACTCCAAAAAGTAACTAGGCCACAGTGGGGGTACCATTAACTGGATATGGAATGAATATCAAATAAAATGATGTGTTAACAAAAAAGTAAGCTCATACCAAAAATTACAAACATTACACTACTAAAGATTAAGTGAAATCCAATAAAATCAAAATTATAAATTGCATGATACTGAAATTTATCGACCAATTTTTTGATAGATTGAGTTCATTGTTGAAATTCTCAATATTGATTGTAAATGTTCATCTGTTAATTTTCTCCTTAACTTTTTGCTCATCGTGTTAACAAATTTATGTGCTATTGAACATTGTAACACACATGTTTGCATTCTCCTTAATATTGGTAAATCCTGGTAGTAAGAATTTGTGCAACTCCCCGAAAGTCTTAATTCTCAGAAACTTAATTTGCATATATGAGAGCTCTACAAGGCAACAAGCTCAAACTGTATTTTTTCTAGAGCTTCATCAACAAGAACTCTTTATAAAAAGAAAATCATATTTATTTAGAAAAATATGTTAGTATGCTCGCTCAAGATAAGAATATCGTAAGGCGATGCTGCGCTCAAGATAAGAATATCGTAAGGCGATGCTGAAATTACAGATTAAGCCTAACATTACGCTTGACATGTGGCATCGAAAAAAGCATAAAAATATGAAAAACATTGTTAAGCATTCAACATATATAAGCCAAATGAGCAGGAGTTTTAGCATTTAAGTTGCAAACATGAGCCTTGAGCACTGACTTATTTTAAAATATGTCATGTGTTTTTCAAAATACAGCCGCTTTATTGTTTTTGATGACGTAGTTACTACTCAAGTCCGTATCCAGAGGGGGGGGGGGGGGGCCTGACGGGCCCGGGCCGCGTCTCATGAAATCATCTCCCATTCGGCACTAATTGGCGAAAACGACATTTGGCGCGAAACAACTTTCTAGTTGGTAAACCCGTTGCGCTTTTCCTAGTTTCCGGCAGCCGGCGCGCGTTGGTAAGCAAACAAATATTCTGATCGGATCGAAGTGGATTTCAAACATGATTGCACGAATGAATCAGTTCAAATATACATATTTAATCAGAGTCAAAGAAAATTCTTAGCCAAAATAAAGTGCATCAACTTTTTCTCACGATCAGGGAAACTTATATCTCAATATCAAACTAAATGAGTGTAGAGCAGGTTTCTAATGAAAATAGTCCTAGAAATGCAGAACAGTTTTTACATGGCGTGTATCGGTCTAAACCCCATTCATTTCGGGGGAGGGGGGGTGGCATTTGACTGCCTTGGATCTTTTCAACGCCCACCCCTGCTCTTTTTACTGCAATTGCCAATTGTGATAAAACTGATTTTGAGTGGTATTTTATGTATGTGTGTGTATATTAGTAAATTTTATTATTTTTTCAAGAGGCAATGCTTTTTATGCTTGTTTGCTTTGCAATTATCAAGTTGTAATGAAATTTAAAGGAATTCTTTTTTACAGGTTCATATCAAAATACATTAAAGTTGATTATTTAAAGCAGTACTGTTTCCAATTTATTGGATATTTTAATCTTATATACATCATGCAATTGATTTCATGCATTATACTAACTAGCTTAGACAGAATAGTAGCACATTGAATGATTCCTGAGAAAGCATAAACAGAAGGCTATGATTTTTATAAATCTTAGAATATTCAAATTTATTAAAGGGGCTAGAAGCTTGTAATAATAACTGTTTTTTCTTTTATGTACAGTACACAAACTGATATTATCCTTTTTTTTAAGATTATTCAGTTCTTACATATCTTGAAAATCATGCAATGGTCTCCACACAATACGATTAACTTTCCATTTTTTACAAGCAAGCTGGTTTCCAAATGCGTACTTTATTCAATTCATATGCAAATAACTTTAACTTTACTTAATTTACAAATTTGTAATTTGTAATAAGTTAATTGGAATATATTTCTGATACTGGGGAGGGGGGGGGCTAATGGTGCAGACTGTCCTATTGAAAGCTTAAGAGGTTAATTTGAAAGGGTTCTCAACTCCATTTAGGGAATTGAGGGGTGCACACTATGGTCTTTTGAGGGGATGGGCATCTCTGTATAAGCTAAAAGGTATGTACAGGACTTTTTAAAATATCGAAATTAATATAACAGCTTAATACTTTTGAAATGTTACACCTAATATATATACTATTCAGTTCGTTAATTTACATACGTAAATTAATTATAATGAGGTATATGATACATACCGTTTATAACTATTACTTAACAGTAAAGTAAACCTTTTTTTATCTTTTCGACTGGTACTATTAAGAATTCGATTATAATGGTTTTAAATATATTCTTTATTAATAAAATGCATAATACATACATAAACACACAGAAATACATTTTGATCCATGGCCATTGCCATGGCTTTTTGCGTTAGCTTGGTTTTTTTTTGATATTTTCGCAAAGATTTCTTCTCTGTTTTGGAGCTGATACCACAGGACGACCAAAAGGAATCCTTTTGCTTGACCTTGAACCCCAAAACGGCGCCGAGCAACAGATGTTGGCTGTACATTTATACATTTTTTCTTAAATTTCTTTTTCAAGTAGAAGATATGCCCAATATCATCTGCACTTTCAATTTTTTTAAGCAAATGCACAAATTTATTTGCAGATTTACTGGGCACATCTTCCTAAAGAATATTTTTTATTCTGTCCAGTTCAGTTAACATTTCCATTTTTAGTTCTGAACTGGCCAGATTTGATACCTCTTCCTCGGCAATTGAGGTGGCTACCTCAGATTCAGCTGTGTCAGCAGTTTCAACCACTGAAGGATTGGAAACTGGAGTTTCAGCTTGAACAAAATCCGAAAAAAAGGATTCTGGAGGGCATTTAGGGCCCAACGCTAAAATAGATAAATTATGCCTCTCAGTTTGTCCAGTAGGAGGAGCGTTCGGGAGACTTAATTTCTTCAGCTGCATCAAAAAAAATTGATGTTTGCAGAAGGCACCAGAGATTCCTGCAGGGCAAGAACAAACACCAACATCTGATTTCACAATATATGTCTTCTCACCACTCTTTATGCTGAATACATCAGCACCAATTTCCTCAACATTACTCTCTTTAAAATCTGCCACTTTTTTTTGCAGAGAGGCATACATGAGGAAAACACTCAATTTCCGTGAGGAGGCAAAGTCCAATATTTTTTTCACCAGATATTTTTCCCACACATCAATGCAAAACTCACATAATGCAACAACGTTGAATGCTTTGGTGCGGTGCAGTATGACATCCTTTAAAATTCGGATACTTGCTTCTGCATAGTTATTTGTGTTATTTTGGCGAGTGATTAAATTTCTTCTGTACCACTTAACCCAATCTTCTCTGCGCTCAAAAAACTTCAAAAAGCGTTTCACAAACTCTGGATAACGCTCTGTCTCTTTTAAGAGATTCTCATATGCAGTTTGGAGTTCCTCTTCTGAAGCTGCATGCATGACCTAATAAAAAAGATTACTTGTGTGTTAACTCTGCATTTTATGAGACATTTTGTTGCAGTTTATATGAGAAATGATGAAATGTTAAATGCACTAAAATGAAGAACAAAGATAAAATGAAGTTTTAATGAATAACTCATGCATATAACATTAACATTTGCAGCTAATAATTTTTTATTCCATTATAAACAAAGTAGAAGTATAATTAATATGGAGATACAGAAACAAGTCAGCATAAAAAAATTTTCAGATTTAGTAAAGAAAATTGAAATTTTTGTTTATTGTAATATTATAAAAGTATTAGCTGACCCAGCAAACGTTGTTTAGCCATATAATGAATATTCTGGATGTTAATATAAAAATAAAGAATGTATTGTAATAAGTAAAATACACCGCCAGCTCAGTCATTTCCAGCTTCACGTATTTCTGCTTTAGCCCTGGCTGATGGGCGGTAATTTATTGAATGTATTGTAAGTTTGTGGGGATGGGGTCTTTGACAGAAAAGAGGAATGGAGCGCTGTAGACGAGGATCACCGTTTAAAACAAAAAATCACCAACCATTCTTTCTTTTTTTGGGGTGTGTGCATATGAATACAGTTATACACACACACCACCCACGTATCGTTCAAAATTTGGCATGCACTGCTTTGTGATACAAATCAAAATTTTACTAATAATAAAGCTTAAAATTTGTATGTCTGGATATCTGGATTTCTGTCTCTTACGCGCCTAGACCGTTCGGCAGAGTTTCAGGGAATTCGGCACAAAATTAGTTTGTATCATAGGAGTGAGCACCTCGAAGCAATTTTTTAAAAACGCGATTTTGTTCTTTTTCTATTGCAACTGTAAGAATATTTCACCAAGCAAATTATCATAACATGAAAGGGGTAAATTATCATAACATGGGCGAGCAAATTACCATTCCATGGGCGAGCAAATGAACATATCAAATTGGCGAGAAATTCATCATTTATTATCTGTAATAAATCTAGTGGTGAATTAAATGACCTTTTAATTTTCTACTACGGGCAAAGCTGTGCGGGTACCACTAGTGCAGAATAAAATTTCAAAATGACGTGACACTCCGTCAAAACGTCGGAAAACTCTCGATGAGTTTTAAAAAATCTGTTGCCATCTTCTGTTTGTTTACAAATAAAATGTATGTCATTTATTTAAGCAAGGCTTTTATAATGATTTTCAACAATAGTTTTTACAATGATTTTCAGCAATGGTTATTACTGTGATTTCAATAATAGTTTTCACAGTGCATTTCAATAATGGTTTTTATAATGATTTTCGAAAAAAAGTTCTGGATAGGGACACACTGATTATCTAGCGGTATAAAATATACCTTATGACCTATTCTCATACTTACTAAAAATACACATGAAAAAAAATCATTAAAAATCAGTAGAGCCGTTTCGGAGAAGTTCAAACACTAACACCGTGACAAGAAATTTTTATATATTAGATTAGGGCAGTTATGAAAATCATTGTATACCTAACAACAGATCCAAAAAGAGGGGAGGGGTAGGAAAGAGGTTCGACACATTAAGATTTGCAGTGCACCCTAAAACCACAGGATCTGGGAGCATTCTCTTCTATTCTGCTTTTGAATACTCTAAATAAAAACTGTTTGGAAATTTTACTTACTTTTCTTTAGAACAATCATTAGATATTCTATCCAAGTGACATTGAAATATATTTATCAAGCTGATAATCAAACAGATCCAGTGGGTTGTACTTCTTACTTGTAGGATCAAATAATTAAAACAATATGTATTGATGTGTCAAAGTATTGACCATCCATGGGCGTAGCCAGGAAATAACAGTTAGGGGGGGAGACAAGTAGGGGTACCTAATGCAGGGTAGGTACCCCTACTTGTAGGGGTACCTACCCTGCCTAACCTACTCTACCTAACCTACTCTAGTAGTTTTGCCGCCCTAGGCAATATTGACATTTGCCATCCCCTCCCAGCCATTTAATAATAATCATATAATAATAATATAAAATAATAATATATTAATAAAATAAAAAAAAATAGTAAAGTGCTTAAAATTAAAGTGAGTTTCTAGTTAAATTCCGAAACAGGTTTTGCATATCCAAGCACTGATACACACTTTAAATTATTTTCTTTAGCATTTAAGTAGTGCATCTTATGGCATTGAAACAAACATCAGTATTTTCAAAAAGACTTTTAAATCACACAATTTGCCGCCTCTAAAATTAAATTGAATTTCTAGTTAAATTCCCATTGCATATCCAAGCACTGGTACACTCTAAATTATTTTTTTAGCATTGAAGCTAAGAATCTTATACTGCGGAAACATATATTCATACTTAAAAAAAAAAAAAAAACTTCAAAATTTGCCGCTAATAAAATCTGCCGCCCTAGGCAGCCATCTAGGTCGCCTACAATGAAAAGTTGCTGTAACCTCCCAAAAAGTTCTTATATGATAAATAATGACTGATGGTTCGAGACACGTATGCAATGCTGCAGTATTTTTTTCGGAGGGGGGGGGGGGAGCCAACTCTGACGGACCACATGGAGATTTTTTTTTATACTGAATGAAGTTCCGAATTTTATGAAACAATAAAATAGGAACTAAAGGATGTCCCAAAATTAACGCAAGATTTGAATTTGCCACCATTTTTTTCCATAAATTGTTGGCAGCCATGAAAAAAGAACAATTTGACAGTTGAGAGTTTAGGGTTAGTAAAAATGGAGTGTTATTGTACCATACAGCTAGAGAGAGTGAAACATTTCAATTACTGCATAAGGCATTTCCTAGTCGCGTACTCTCTCATTTCGGTCATCAGAATTGGCACCCTAGATCGTGTGATTTAACATTTTTAAATTTCTTCTTATGGGGTTATTCGAATTCAAAGGTCTATGTCAACAAGCGCACAACCACCCGTGCATTACCGTATTGCGATACCGAGCGCCAATAACAGCCTTAACTTTCATTATTTTTGAAACAATTGTTCAATAATGAAAGCACGTTATTGTATCGTATAACGCTCCATCTTTGATTACCCTAAACTCTCAGCTGTCAAATTGTTCTTTTTTCAGGGCTGCCAACCATTTATTGCAAAAATGGCGGTAAATTCAAATCTTGTGTTAATTTTGGGACACCCTTTAGTACACATACTTCAGCATGTGCTGAGAAAAGATATCAAATGTCTTGAAAAAAAAAAGGGAATTTAAAAAGCAAGGAAAATAAGAAGTTTTTTAGGAGGTCAAAGTGACCTCCCATCGGGGCACCCCAGGCTCTGATCTAGGGAGGGACAGTTGCCCTCCCCCCCTGGCTACGGCCATGTGACCATCAGCAGAGGCATAGTGAGATTTTTTCCAAACTACTCTTACTAAAGTAATATGGACAACTTACACATTGAAAAAGGTTCATAAGAAAAGGTCTGTCCTCCTTTTTAATATTGTGGGAAAATAGCCATCGCCATTCAGCCTGCGCAACATGAAAATGACAGAGCAACTGTGTACTTTCATCCCACACCACTTTCAAAGCCTTCTTTTCCGCAGCAGAGTCATCCGTCATAAAAATATCAGGATACTGTATTAAAGAATAAAATTTCATTTCAGTAAAAAATAGGCACTTTACACAAAGTTACAAGTTGATTTAAAAGGTTAAATGTATCACCATTTCACTTTTTCCCACATTCCCCAACTAATGAAACACAAATTTTGCATGCTCGTGTTGCTAAGGTTGCAAAGAACCCTGTTTCCAATGCAAAAGAGGTGAGCTTGCGGGTGAAAACATTTTCGATGTTCTTGTATCCATTAGCTCCTATCTTTCCAGATGGATAAAGTTGTTCCGTGTAACCCGACACATGTGTATGCAATTTTACAAATTCATGATTTTGAAAATATTGTTTTAAAACAATTTTTACAAATTGACATTATTTGCAGTTATGTTTTATGTTCATGGTTTTTTCTTGCAAAAGAACAAGAGTCAACTAGAGTGAGTGCTTTTAATATATACATGTGTGTTATTTATCTAACATATTTTACTCTCGGTTCCAAGAAATATTATTTAATTAATCGAGGAAATTTTCTTTCCTCGATTCCCAAAGTTAAGTTCCCCTTCCCAAGTCAATGAGGTTTGTCTTAAAATGTAATAATAATAAATTAATAGAAAGTAATTAATGTTGCTGGAAAAAACTTTTTGAAATAAACTAAGTAAACAACAAAGTAGTTTAGTTATTAAGTTTTTAAGGCATAAAACTATGTATAAAAATTATAAGAAGAGTAACTGTTAACTCGAGCAATAAAATCTTTGTTTTGGCACCTTTTTTTTCACTACATTATTTATTGAAAGAGTCCATTAAAGTGGATTTCTTGCAATTGGGCAATTATCAATAGGGAATACCGTCTTTGATTGTAATGCTTATATTTATTTCTCTTGTTTAATTTAACATTAAAAAAATAATAATAATAATAAATAAATAAATAAAATAGTATTAAAAATGTGAATGTTGTTTTCTTGTCCAATGTTGACGGAAAATAGATATCTTTATGGAAATAATTGTTAATTTTTAATTCATTCAAAAACAATTTCAGAAAAATATCTGAAATCTGACCAATATTATTCAAATTATCTAAGGAAATTAATTAATTAACCAGGGATCTTTAACATTGCGTCTATGGGGAAATATTCGGTTCAGGAAGGTTTTATTTTTATGAGCGGGGCTGACAGTATATATATATATATGTATTAGTCCCAAAGTTTCTATTTTGACTCGCAGAACCCTCAGAAAAATGATATGGAACCCTAGAATTCAGCTGAACAGTTTAAAGACCATGTTATAATACTTCTCACTAGTTTTCCATGTAATAGAAAAGTTAAAATAGACTTTAAAGTGTGAGCAAACTAGAGTCGTACCTGTCTTCCACCAAAGCAATCCGGATATTTTTCCTGTAACAGCCCAAATGCATCACTGTAACTTTCAACAGTTTGGGATGAATGGATCAAAACAGCAAGGGGCAGTGCTCCAATTGTTGTAGAACTTAAAAGAATAGTCATGGTTGAATTGGTTGCTTCACACCCACTTGTCGAATCAGCAAATATTATTTCTTTTGAAGCATGCAACTTTTGTGTTCTCTTCATAACAGATGTGACAAGCAGAACCACCCAGGACTCTCTTTTATGTGTATTGTTGATCCTACATTAAAAAAAAAAAAACACACACAAACATTATAACAAACAGCACGGTAACAGTGCAATGGAAACATATGTTTCTTTTTTTAAATTGCACAAACAATAATACAGTAGATCCTCATTGTAGACGGTTTTATTTTAGGAGATTATAATTGAACACAATTTAAGATTTGATGTTTTTATTTGGTTTTACAAGCATGAGTTCTGATTTTACGCAGATGCGGCATTGCAAATAGATAAAATGTTCCCCTCTTTCAAAATGCAAATTAGTGAGACTACAGATAACATGAAATGAACTGCTATTTTATATAGTAGTAAATGAACTTAAGCCACTGAGACATATCTTGCTATTGGTTTCAGAGCTCTCGCTTAGAAGTAAAGTTATTAAACTCACCCATTATTCAGAAATCACTGGAGGGAAGAGCTTTAAGAAATGCTAAAGCAGTACAAAACCAACGAGAATACCGACGTTGATGACACACAACTAAATAAATTGTGCATTCAAAAATGAAAGCCATTCCTTCCCAACCACAAATGATCTTTTCGATTTGGGAATGATTATGGATACATTAACGTCCTACAAAGAATTACATTAAAAATTATTAATGACTGCCAAGACTGTCATAACCAAATCTCTTTCATAAGCAGAGTTTATTCGTGTTTTCTTTGTACACATTGTGCATACGCATCAAGTACACATCAAATTTATTATATATTTATTCATAACTAGAGTGCAGGTTTTTATAAAGCTCCGGAATGTAACCAATATTTTAACACTACTATTAAGTCTTACTCTTAAGTCTTCGAAAAACACCCCCCTCCCTTAAAAATCTGAATGACAGCCTATGCAATAACCCACCACACCCCTTGTGGGAGCTCCTGCAGCAAGAGGGTAAACGAGCTTGCTTTTCAAAGGGTTCATCATTCATTAGTGAAATATGACCCCATAAAATAAAAAAAAGGACCCCAAGGGTAATATTTGAGCACAAATAGAAAGAATGCAGGAGTCGATCTATAGCGGGGCAAACCTAACATGGCAGCATTGTACTGCTGCAATTAGAATCTGTGTAGCCTTCATAATGCTGCCAGGTTAGGTTTGCCCCAACTATAGGTTTTTATATTTAGCTATTGCTAAAATTGGGGAGTAGATGTTTAAGCAATTTAGGTTGCCTCCATAAATTTTTTGGTATACACAGCTGAAAGAAGAAATATTCATTATGGTCAAATTGCAAATGAAGTTAAAGAAATAGTTCTGTTGAAGATTCTTTTTTTTTTTTCAAAATCGGAGGAGAGGAGAATCTAGTAATTTATAAATTTTTATAAAATAATTACTTAATTCATATTGTTTTGAATTATTATCTAACAAATCAGATATAAAACTTACAAAAAAAAAACATTTATGAAGAAACTATACAGAAAATTACTCTTAGGTAAACTGAAAAAGATTTTTTTAAAAAAAGGGGTTTGTTTTATAAAGGTTTGTTTATCCCCTTAAGCGCAGCAAATATGCGGAGCGTAAAGCGCATGCGCGAAAGTTTCGGCACCGCATCCCGAAAAAATTATGCTGCGTTTATTTTGTCGCCAACTAGTGCTGAATGGGAGATGGTTTCATAAGGCGCGCCCGGGCCCCCCCGAAACCCGAAATGTTTTGTACCGTAAAACAGAAGAAGATTTCTTTTTCCTTTTTTTCAAATTCCTAATGTCAGAAAAGGAAAATAACAAATTTTTTTTATTCTTAATTTTGCTACTATTCAAAATTTTTAATATTTTGAAGAAATACAGAAAAAGCAGTTCTAGTTCTCATTAGCTGCAAGGCACACTTGAAATTTAGACCTTTAATTAGAACTTCCTGCTTTCTTTCCCAATTCAATTCAGGGCAGTCCAGGGTCAAGGTAGGCCCTTTGTCAGTTTTGTTGGCCTAGCGCCCCTTATATGAAATAATTAACGAATTCATCTCACCACTTATCCCACCATAATATCAGTCACTTGCCTAATCATTGAGAAATTTTCAACGATGTTTTTCTTTCTTCTAATGCGGACGCCTGATGACGTATCTCGCACGTGCAGTCGCCGATCTATGACGTCACGACCTTCACGTAATCGGTGATGCATCGTAACAGATCGGCACGTGCCTGATGCTCATTGGCCAGGTGCTATGCTGGCGTGTATCAGGTGATTTGGCGTCCGCATGCAAATGAGTTAACTTACGATAAAAGGAAATGTTTCGAGTAGAAAGGAGACTTCTTCGGTGTTTTCTCTCTGGCAGGTTGACTCGAGCTCCCGTTTGCTTTTATGCAACGATGCGGGTTCTTTTTAATAAATAGATAATAGATTGATATAGCTCAGCTCTAGTTCGCGTTGTTTCAAATGTTTTTAATTTTATTTAACTAACTTTACTAAATGACCAAATAAATTTGGTTTTTATTTTTAAGTTGTCTTCAACTATTTTTTAATCATGCATTTCTAGTCATACATTTAATTAGGTTATTGCATTTAGAGATTATTAGTCTTGAGCATTCTCTTGCTCATTAAAAGGTTATGGGCAACCTGGACTCTGTTTTCGATAGCCTATATTTTCAGTAGGACTGGAGATGGAAATGATGTTTTTGACGTCTGTGATAATTTTCGATGGGGGGGCCGTATAGAAGATTTTTTTTTTCGACAAGAGCATACTGATGATAAATATTAGATTATTAGTGCTCATTGATATTGTCTTCCGACTTTCTGTCGAAATAATGGCGAATCCCCAGATAACTATTGAGAAATTAAATGGCACAAATTATGTGTCATGGGCAGCAGATATGAAATTTGTCCTGATGGAGAAAAACGCCTGGGACATTGTAACTGGTAAGGAAACAGTGCCAGTAGTCTCTAAAGATTCAGGATTTACTGAGAGAGACGTTCGTGAGTTTTTGGCCAGAGAACGAGCGGCATTATCTTTAATATATTTGTTTGTAGACAGCGAATTCAAAAGAATAATAGAGCATTGTGAGTCGCCAGAAAAATCATGGGAATGTCTAAAAGCACACTTTTATCCTGATAACAGGTATGTGCATATGAGAACTTTTACTGAGTTAACAAACTGTCGAATTGAGCAAGGCGAATCCATTAATCTCTTCGCATCAAGAATTCGTCGAATTTATGACAGGATAAAGGGAATCGACAAGAATTTTTCGGAGTCATACTTAAATTTTCAAGTTTTGAGATATCTTCCATCGGAATATGACAGCATTTGCCAATCAATTTTGAGAAAGAAACCCGAGGATTTTTCTTTTGATGCGATAGTACAGGACTTAATTTCTGAAGAGAGCAGATTAAAGCTGAAGGACGAGGATAATATTAGCGCCAACTACGTTGCTCCAAAAGAAAAAAGATCGTGTTATAATTGCGGACGTACAGGCCACATCCGCAAAGATTGTAGTTTTCCAGAGAGGAACCGCGGAGGAAGTCCATCCACAAGCTCCAAGAAGTCAAGTTATGGCCAGAGGAGGTCAAGAGGAAGAAACAGGAACCAGTTCACCAGAAGAGGCAGCTCCTCATCGCCGAAGAAGTGTGAGTACCCTTCCAAAACATTTTTTATTTCGGAAGCGAACTTTAACGAGATAGACTGTAATCCTTCATCATGGGCATTTGATTCGGCGGCCAGCCATCACTTTGCAAATAATAAGAACTTTTTCCATAAATATGAACCTGTAAATGATCGAAAAATGGCCGTAGCAGTCCAAAATCATGTTTTTCCAATTGAGGGGGTTGGAGAGATAAAGTTAAAGTTCGGTCCTAAGACCATTAATTTAGTAAATGTGATGTATTCGCCGCATTTGCGAAGAAATTTACTGTCTGGTCCCAGATTTGACCAAGCGGGAGCATGTTTTAAAGGGGGAAAAGGTTTGGTAACTGTATCAGATAATGGTGAAACAATTTTTAAAGCTAAACTATCTAATGGCATTTATTTTGTTAACCCAAAGGTAATTTCAAAAAATGTACATAAAAATGTTAATTATGAAGCTAGTAGTACTGAAAGCTTAGAATTATGGCACAAAAGATTTGCTCATGTAAATGTCGATAATATAAAGAAAACTGCTGAATATAAATGTACTAGGGGTCTACCAGTTTTTAAAAATGATAAAGTAAATTGTGAAGATTGTAAATTAGGAAAGTTCAGACACGTATCTTTCAAACCAATGGACGAAATTCGATCAAAGAAACCTTTAGAATTAATTTATAGTGCCATTTGGGGGCCATCGAGTATTGAAGGTAGAAGAGGTGAACGATACTTTCTTTCAGTTGTTGACGATTATTCCCGTAGAACGTCATTGTACCCATTGAAAAATAAAAATCAGGCAGCAGAAATTCTCATTAATCATATTAAAAGGGCAGAGAGATTTCTGGGAACAAAGCTGAAAGCAATAAGAACTGACAATGGAGGGGAATTTTCAAATACTTTTTTAAGTAAATTTTGTCAAAATGAAGGGATTAAACATGAATTCACTAATAGTTATACCCCTGAGCAAAACGGGGCGGCTGAAGTATTTAACAGAACTGTGGCAGATGGTACTAGGGTAATTTTAGAAGAGAGTGGTATAGGTAAAAACTTTTGGCCTGAAGCCATGTTGTATTTCACGTACACCTGGAACCGCGTATGTCATAGAGATCAAAAACTAACTCCTTTTGAGCTATATGGGAGAAAATCACCCTCAATCAGACATTTGAAACCATTTGGATGCGTAGCCTATGTTGGTGTGCCGAAGCAACGTTGGCAAAAGCTTGATCTTAAAGCCCAAAAAGGGATTTTAATTGGGTATGCATTTCGGACAAAAGGGTATCGAATCTGGATTCCAGAAAATGATAAAATTATAGAGACCATAAATGTCAGATTTAATGAGGGAAAATTTTTCAAAGACGAATTTGAGTCTAAACGCAGTGGAGTCGTGATGGGCACCATAGAATGGTTAAATGTACCAAAATCAGATGAAGATGAAATTCCTGATGAGGAAATCTTAAAAATTCCCGAACTACCACCTGTTCATTCAGAAACAGAAGAATCAGATCGGGGGGAAACTGAATCATCAGATGATGAAAGTGATAAATGTTTAAAATTAGCAAAATGGGAAAGAAAAGTCGTACCAAGACCCGATGGGTCTCGTAACGATATCTATTATTTTGAAAAAGGAACCAACAAACGATTGAGATCAATTTATGATGTAAAGAAATATTGCAGAAAAAATAATATTGTTTATCAACCAGACATATTTTGCTTTAAAGGTAAAAATACTACTGAAGGAGAGATTGGTAACTCTGTAAACAGCAACGTAATTAATGAATTTTCTCAAGCATGACTAGGACATCAAATCATTATTCCTAACACTTACAAACAAGCCCTTAAATCGCGGGAAAAAGACAATTGGATAAGTTCAATGCGGGAAGAATTAAAAGTGATGCAAGATCGCAAAGTGTGGAATCTTGTCGAATTACCGCATGATTCTACTCCAATTGGTTCTCGCTGGGTTTTTACGGTCAAAAGAAATGAAAATGGGGAAATTTTGAGATACAAAAGTCGCCTAGTAGCTTTAGGGAGTTCTCAATTGAAATATGAGAGTTATGATCTTACGTACTCGCCAGTTGTAAATTTCAGCATTATAAGATTTTTCTTTTCTTTTTTGGTGGTAAAATTAAACTGGGTAAACATCCAATGTGATGTGAAAAATGCTTACCTTTATGCACCTATTTCAGAACCAATTTATATGAAACAACCACCTGGTTTTGTAGAAAAGGGGATGGAAAATTTATATTGTAAACTAAATAAAGCAATTTACGGACTCCACCAAAGTGGACGATTGTGGTTTTACGAAATAGAAGAAAAATTGATTTCAATAGGTTTTTGTAAATTTGAATGGTGTAACTGTGTCTATATTTATAAATCTTCTGTAATTTTACTTTTGTATGTAGATGACATTGTTTTATTTGGAAAGAGTCAAAATGATATACAAACTGTTTTAGATTTGTTACAAAAATACTTTGATCTAAAAATTTTAGGTAAAACTAAAAAATTACTAGGCGTGGAATTTGAGGAGGATTTGAATTGTGTTTCATTAAGTCAAATTGGCTATATTGAAGAAATTTATGAACGTTTTGAGAAATTCAATATCCCTATCTCCTCATTGCCGATAAGTAAAGGTATTATATACACTAAACTAGATTGTCCAAATAACGATCAAGAGGTACAAGATATGTCAAAAATACCGTACAGGAATTTGTTAGGTTGTCTTTCGTTTCTAGCAAACAGAACAAGACCAGACATTAGTTACGCTACAAACATTTTTAGCCAATTCCAAAATAACCCCGGTATAAAGCATTGGGATGGTTTATTAAAATTATTAGGCTATGTTTCTAAAACTAGAAATTACAAACTTAAATTACAATGCAATGAAATTCAAGTTGTAACATATTCTGATGCAGATTTCGCCTCTAACAGAGACGATAGAACTTCACTCGGAGGTCAGATTGTTTTCATTAACAAATCGCCGATTTCGTGGCGAACATTTAAACAAAAGTGCATTAGTTTATCAACGATGGAATCAGAGTTTATTGCAATGACAGAGGCCGGCAAAGAACTTCTTTGGTTTGATAGAATCATTGATGAATGTGTTAATAAGGGGGTAATTAATAAGGAGCACAAAATTAAATCTGTGTTAAAAGTTGATAATCAAGCTACAATAGATTTTGTGAGATCACCGATCGAAAATTATAGGACGAAACATATTGATGTAAAGCTTTTTTATATACGCGATTTAATTTATAAAGATATTGTAACGGATTCGGTGCGACTTCCACTTTCTTGAAATGAAAACACAGTTCTTGATAAAAACACAGGAAATTTATTTACACTATGTACAAGAAAGATCTTCGACAACTGCTAAATTATTCATCAGCAATTAAGCAATTATCACACAACACCGTAAGCTCAACGTTTACACACGTATTTACTTCCAAATACGAAAACAACACAGCGAAATGCCTCGCTATAAACAGAGCTAATACAAACTCACAGTTCGAAATCTGAATCGAAAACTCTCCGTTTATCCATCGCTAACGGCTTTTATAAACATCCAAGAATTTTCTACAACATTCTTTCTGCTTCGAGAAATGCGTAGACCGTTATCAAATTTTATCAATGAAAATAAAAAGAATAGGGGGTTGTATACTTTAGCCATATGTTAAGGGGTTGTATATTCATTACGGGAAACTATTTACAGGTTACGTTACTACAATAATTACTATTTACAGGATTTGTAACATTGCCCCCTTCCTAAGGACTGCACGTCCCGGGCAGTACAATCCCCAGAAAGGGTGCCAAACTTCTATCACATGTTCACAAATACACACATTAAATAATAACCAATAATGCATAGGAAACACAATAATAACAAGAAATATTACTAAACATTAAAAGCAAAAAAATTATCTACAACTTTTATGTTATCAACCATGGTTGTTTACGTAATACTCATGAACTATGGCCATAGTATGGGGCTAACCGATCATAATGTACAACCCTAGGTTTTGCATTAGGTGATTTTTGGATCCTCACTACGACGTCATTCGGTCGGTTAAGGACTTTGTAGGGTCCATCCCAATGCGACTGCAATTTGGGTGAAAGACCTTTCCGTCGAATGGGATTCCATAACCAAACCTTGTCGCCTTCGTTGAATTCATGTCCAGTAGACCTTGTGTCGTATCTGGTCTTCATCTTCTCCGCCGCGATGTTGATTCGCTCTCGTGCGAAGTTATGAACGTCTTCCAACCGGGCCTGGAGATCCTGGATGTACTCCTCAGGCGATGAAGGCGCATCCGGAGGACGACCGAAGACGAGATCACAAGGTAGCCGAAGCTCTCGTCCGAAGAGCATCTGAGATGGGGCATATCCGGTAGTCTCGTGGACAGCACTGCGGTAGGCCAGCAGGAACAAAGGTAGCTTCTTGTCCCAATCCTGTTGATTTCTGGAGACCATAAGCGAGAGATTATTTAGGATTGTGCGGTTAAATCTCTCCACCATGCCGTCCGATTGTGGGTGTAGTGGTGTTGTCTTAGTTTTCTCAATTCCGAGAATTTGACATAGGCCCTTAAAAACAGCAGAGATGAAATTCCTCCCTTGGTCGGAATGAATCTGCAAAGGTGTTCCATATCTCGAGATCCAATGTTGGACTAGAGTCTCTGCTACGGTGGTATCTTCTTGATCTGGAATGGGATACGCTTCGGGCCATTTCGTGAAATAGTCGATGGAAACAAGCACGTATTTGTTCCCATCAGCAGTTCTTGGTAGAGGACCCAGGATGTCGATCCCAATTCGTTCGAAAGGAGCTCCAACGTTGTACAGATGTAGCTTCCCTCTGCTTCTCTTCTTCGGTCCTTTACGAGCAGCACAGGCGTCACAAGAATGGCACCACTTCTCCACGTCATCCTTCGCCTTGCTCCAGAAGAAGCGCTCCCGAACTTTATTAAGGGTTTTCAAGACACCAAAATGTCCTCCAGTCGCACTACTATGTATTTCTTTCAGAACATCTGAAATCCTTGATCGGGGAAGTAGTAAAAGCCACCTAGACGTTTTGCCGTCATCAGATTCCCATTTTCGGTGTAGCACGCCGTTCCGTAAATGGAGCGAGTTCCATAAAGCCCAGTATCTTTTTGTTGCAGGACTGAAGATGGAAACGTCCTGCCAGCTAGGTCGCCGACTGTCACTTTCCATGAACTCCAAAATTGGTTTTATGTCGGGGTCTTCAAGTTGATCTTTTCGAACTTGGTCGTCACTCCATGGATCAGGTTCTGATGATATTGGAGTCACTGTCACCTGATAGGCGGTAGGGCTAGTCGTTCCATACTGTTTCTCGATTCGGGAACAATAGTGGCAGTTCTCAGGACAGGGTCTCCTTGATAAAGCGTCAGCATTACCGTGAGATAACCCTTTTCGATGCTTGATCTCCATGTCATATTCCTGGAGCCGCTGTATCCATCTGGCTATCTGGCCTTCTGGATTCTTGAAGTTCAAAAGCCAAGTTAACGAGGCATGATCTGTCCGAAGCAGAAATTTTCGGCCGTAGAGGTAATGATGGAAGTGTTCTACAGCTTTTACTATGGCCAGTAACTCCTTTCTGGTGACGCAGTAATTTCGCTCCGACTTTGATAAGCATTTGCTCCAGTAAGCGATGACATGTTCATTTCCGTCAATTTCTTGGGATAAAACAGCTCCAATTCCCTCGTTGCTCGCATCAGTGTCCAGGATGAAGGATTTTTCAGGCTGAGGATAGGCGAGGATAGGCGTTGATGTTAAAGCCTCCTTCAGTCGTAGAAATGCATCTTCGCATTCTTTGGACCATTCAAACTTTTGCTTGCTCTCCGTCAGCTTATGCAAAGGTCGTGCAATGTTGGAAAAACCCTTCACAAACTTCCTGTAGTACGTGCAGAGCCCCAGGAAACTTCGCAACTGATGGATGTTTTCGGGACGACTCCAACTCCTGACCGCAGATACCTTCTCTGGATCGGTTTGCACACCCTCAGAAGAGATGATGTGACCAAGGTAGTTCACTTCCCGGCGGAACAAATTACATTTGGACGGGCTTAACTTCAGATTGGCTTCCTTAAGCTTTTGCAGCACCTTCCTAAGATTTGCCAGATGTTCTTCGAAGCTGCGTCCCACGATGATGATATCGTCTAAGTAGATCAGACAGGATTCGTAGGAAAGTCCTCTTAACACTGTCTCCATAAGACGCTCGAACGTAGCTGGTGCATTGCAGAGGCCGAAGGGCATCACTTTAAACTGCCATAAGCCTTGTCCAGTTGTAAATGCTGTCTTTTCTCGGTCATCAGGGTGTATCTCAACCTGCCAGTAGCCGCTCTTCAAGTCCAGAGTCGAAAACCACTTGTGTCCGGAAAGAGTGTCCAAGGTGTCGTCTATCCGTGGAAGAGGGTAACTGTCTTTCTTGGTGATTTCATTCAGCCGTCGGTAATCGACACAAAATCTGGTGGAGCCATCTTTCTTTCGGACCAAGACGATGGGAGAGGCCCAAGGACTGGATGACGGTTCGATTACATCATTCTCCTTCATCTCTTTCAGGAGGGTCTCAACCTCTTCCTTCTTGGCGAACGGTAGTCGTCTTGGATGCTGTTTAATAGGTGGGTGTTTTCCAGTGTAGATCCTATGCTGCGTTAAATTCGTACGGCCAACATCCTCCGATGTAGATGAAAACAGATGCTTAAAGTCATCCACCAATTGTTCCGCAGCAGTTCTTTGATCTTTCGATAAGGGTGCACTCCCAATTAACTTCGATGTCAAGGACTCAGAAGACACAGTTTCGGGGGAATTGATTCTTCTAATGATGCAGTTTACTGGAGTACAAGTTGCTAACACTTCACCTTTCCGAATATTCCTTGGCCTTTCACTCACGTTGGCGACTCTTACAGGAATTACATCCTTGGAAAGGTCCACAAGCGTAGATGCTACCAGCACTCCTTTTAGGTTATTGCTTAGGTTAGGGTATTCAATGAGTCCAAATCGAAAACTGTTGCTTTCTTCAAGGGAGCCAGGTATTAATGATTCTGACCTTGAGGGAATCGATAAATCTGTTTGAGCTATTATTTGATGAGCGGATTTTACATCACTCTCTGCAGGGAAAACGGCTATCTCTTCTCTCATCGAGTGCAGCTCATTAGTCTTGAAGTCGAGAGTGAAGTCATATTTCTTCAAAAAGTCCAATCCGAGAATGAAGGGGTCCGTGATATTAGCGACAAATGCCGTATGATGGTAGGTGGCATTCCCAAACACTATTTCCAAGTCCACTTTACCGTCAATCTCAATTTTGTCACCTGTCACAGTCTGGAGACTTACGCGTGGCGATGTCCACAGCAGTTTCAATCCAAATTCACGAGCCACATCTGTCCTAATAATTGTCACATTGGCTCCAGTGTCAACAATCAGTCTGCAGGGGTTCCCATTTACATGTGCGTAAATGAAAAGTCCATCACTGCCACTACTAGAAGAGGAAATCTGCAGAGCTTTAGTGGTGGTGATTTCCTTCCCTCGCGTAGCTTGGCGAGTCGGACAACTCCTTCGCAGGTGTCCTTCACTACCGCATTTCCAGCTCTTCTGCTCTTGTTTCTTTTGGGCTGTTATGCTGCTCAAATGTCTTGTCAAGTCACCGAGTTGTCTCTCAAGTTCAGCGAGGTGGGACGACCTGGAATCAGACTCATCAGCTTCCTGAGTCCGGATTAGATGGCGATCCACACGGGTTGCTTCTTGGGCGGCCTCGTATCTCATCGCATACACAACGGCAGAATTCAGGTCTTTGACATCCGCCATCCGTAGAGCTTTCTGGATTTCCGGATCTCGAACCCCGTCGATGTAGTAGTTGAGTGCCAGGTTGTCTCGAACATCCGCAGGACAGTCACAAAAAGCAAGATGAGACAATCTCTCGACGTCCGCCGCTAGCTCTTGCAGGGTTTCCCCGGTTTTCTGGAAACGGGATTTCAACTGGAGTCGGCTGAAATCTTTCTGGCACTTCTCACCGAAGCGAAGCTCCAACGCAGATGTGAGGGCGGCGAAATCCAGGCGCTGGCTGTCCGGAAGGGTCTGGAGAATGTCCGCTGCGTCACCTCTCAGGGATGCTGCAAGATGACAGGCCTTGGTAGCAGAGTCCCATCCGTTCGCTTCCGCCACTATCATGAATTGAGTTTTGTAAACCTGCCACGAAGTTTTCCCATCAAATGTGGCAAGTTTAATGGACGGTCGAGCAACCGATGTGGGAGCGCCAAACTGTACAGAGCTGCTTTCCGCGGTCGCCAATCTCCTTTCCATGTCTTTAATTTTCTCATCCACATGATTCTCAACTGTTGCGATACGGTTTTCTACAGTTTCAAATTTTTCATCAAAAGCATCAACTCGATGCTCTATCTCATTAAATTTATTTTCCATCACAGTCTTTACCGAAGTAAGGTCGTTTTTAATTTCCTCTTGGTTAGAAGCTAAATCCTTTTTCAGCACCATTAAATCACTTTTCCATTGTTCTTGATTAGCCGCCATATCATTTTTTAATTGTTCTTGATTAGCCGCCATATCATTTTTTAATTGTTCTTGATTAGCTGCCATATCATTTTTTAATTGTTCTTGATTAGCCGCCATATCACTCTTCACAGAGTTGATTGCATCAAGCAGTTGTTTTAATTGTTCATCCATTGCGCCAGTAATCACCATAAAAATAAAGTCCAAATTTAAAAAGTCTTTATGAAAAAAAAGTCCAAAGTCACACTTACTGCAAGAAAGTCCTGAAGTAGCCCCACGTTGGGCGCCAATTGTAACGGATTCGGTGCGACTTCCACTTTCTTGAAATGAAAACACAGTTCTTGATAAAAACACAGGAAATTTATTTACACTATGTACAAGAAAGATCTTCGACAACTGCTAAATTATTCATCAGCAATTAAGCAATTATCACACAACACCGTAAACTCAACGTTTACACACGTATTTACTTCCAAATACGAAAACAACACAGCGAAATGCCTCGCTATAAACAGAGCTAATACATGCTCTCCGTTCGAAATCTGAATCGAAAACTCCCCGTTTATCCATCGCTAACGGCTTTTATAAACATCCAAGAA